>NC_057397.1:75475098-75489188 GCF_019320065.1 Cervus canadensis
AATGTAATGAGATCATCTAAGTAAAGTGGGAAAGTGAAAGTGTTAGTTGTTCGGTCGTGTCTGACTCTTTGAGAACAGATGGACTATAGCCCTCCAGGCTCCTCTGTCCATTAAATGCTCCAGGCAAGAACAGTGGAGTGGGTAGCCATTCCCTTCTTCAGGGGATCTTCCCAACCCAGGGATCGAGCCTGTGTCTCCTGCATTGCAGGCAGATTCCTTACCATCTAGGCCACCAGGGAAGACCAAGTAAAGTGTATTGGTTGGCAAATAATTGTATAGAATACCTCTAAACTTTGTTTAACCTTTGCTAAAATTTTTAATCTTTGCTAAAATTATCTCTGTCCTCTTCCTCAGAAATTACTCTGGAATTTGACATTTGACACTTTAGCCCTTGATTTTTTCCCCCAAGATCTTCCACTTTATCAACATGTTCAGATTTTTATCACTCTTCACCCTATTCAGTAGAACTCCAGTGACCCAAGTATGTTACAGTTTTACCAAAAGCATAAGATTGTTAAGGCAGAATCACAAAACTTGTAGATAATACCCAATATCAAACTATATCAGTAATGTAAAAATCCAGATGCAGATTTTTCTTCTGTAGAGGCTCACATCTATCAGAGCTTTCAAATGATTTCAGAAAAGCAGAAGAGTTCTGAGGAGTGTATGCAAAAATACAGTAGACCTTCATCTGAGGTTTCACTTTTTGTAATTTCAGTTACCAGTGGTCAACTATAATCTGAAAATATTAAATAAAATGTTTCAGAAATAAACAATTCGTTAGTTTTAAATCACTAAGCAATTCTGAGTAGTGTGTTGAAATTTTGTACCACACTTCTCTTTCCTGCCTATGGCATGAATCATCCCTTGGTCCAGTGTATGTACGCTGTTTACATTTTATTCACCTGTATACATTTGTTCACCTCTTAGTCACTCAGTAGCTCTCTTGGTTATCAGATCAATAACTGCAGTATTGCAGTGCTTGGCTCCAAGTATGGTGTACAAGTTATTGCTATTAACCCTTCACTTTGTATTAATAAATTGTATTTTATCATAGGCATGTTTGTATAGGAAAAAATCATAATACATAGATGGTTTGTTATTATCTGCAGTTTTAGGCATCCACTGATGCTCTTGGAATGAAAAAGATAAGGGGGAATCATTACCTTGATCACAGAGAAAGTTGTTTTACTTTTGAGCTACCCAGTTTAATACTCTTATAGAGAATATTACTTATCTCAGCCAGCCAAGCCCCATAAATTCATAATTATATTAGTAACAGGTAACCTAGATAGATTAAATATATACTAATAAAGAGGTACTTTAAGGAAGGATCCTCCATTGAATTTCCAATAGTAATAGAGTTAGAATGTTTATAAGGAGGTCTGATCAAGGCTATTCATTCTCTTCTCTAATGTCCTGGTCTGGGGAAGGAGTCTGTTACCTAAATTTATTCTATGGGCTTTTTTTTCCTTTTCAATCCAATTCTTGAATCTGGGATTTCCCCCAGATTCCATCTCTAACAAATTACTAGCTCAAATATTCCTGCAAATGCCCTTCACACATATCAAATTCAAACATCTTCAAGATCAACATCGTTGTAGTTTTATTTAAAATGTATTTTTCCATGTTCTGAATTAATTTTAAACAAATCAAGGTACTCTCAGTCTTTCAACCTTGCCAAGCATTCAGATCTTCAAATATGTTATGAACTGGCCCTCACTTAATTTTTCTTTCTTTTAGATTTACTGAGGTATTATTTGACAAATAAAATTGTAAGATATTTAAAGTACACAGTGTGATGATCTGATATATGTATTCATTGTGAAAGGATTTCCTCCATAACATTAATTAACCAATGCATCACCTCTCATACTCCTTTTTTTTTTTTTTATCTTTAGTGAGACTGTTTAAGTTCTACTGTGAGCAGATTTCAGTTACCTAATACAGTGATATCATATGGAGTCACTAAGTTGTACATCAGTTCTCAGATTTTATTCATCTTATAATTAAAAGTTTATACCCTTTACCAGTCTCTTTATTTCCCTCACCCACCAGCACCTAGAAACCACTTTTCTATTCTCTGATTTTTTTAAGTTCAACTTCTGCTTTGTCTTAGGTTCCGCTTATACTTGGCACAATATTTGTCTTTATCTTTCTGGTTGATTCCATTTACTATAATGTCTTCCAGATTCATTCTTGTATTTGCAAATGGCAGGGTTTGCTTTTCTTTTCTTTATTTGGGGGGCGGGGGTAAGGCTGAATAATACTCCATTGTATTTATTATGTATACCACGTATTTTTGATCTGTTAATCTACTGACAGCAACATAGGTTTCAGTCTTTAAAGCATTTGTGAATAATGTTTCAATGACATGGGAGCATGGATATTTCTTTGAAATTATGGTTTTATTTTCTTTAGATGGGCTTCCCTTGTGGCTCAGCTGGTAAAGAATCCACCTGCAGTGTGGGAGACCTGGGTTCGATCCCTGGATTGGGAAGATCCCCTAGAGAAAGGAAAGACTACCCACTCCAGTATTCTGGCCTGGAGAATTCCATGGACTGTACAGTCCATTGGGTTGCAAAGAGTTGGACATACTGAGCAACTTACACTTTCACTTTTCTTTAGATATATAGCCAAATTTCAGATTGCTGGATCACATGAAAGTGAAGAATACTAGAGTAGGTAGCCTTTCCCTTCTCCAGGAGATCTTCCCAACCCAAACATCAAACCCAGGTCTCCAGCATTGCAAGTAGATTCTTTACCAGCTGAGCCACAAGGGAAGCCCAAGAATACTGGGGTGGGTAGCCTAATCCCTTCTCCAGTGGAGCTTCCTAACCCAGGAATCGAACTGGGTCTCCTGCATTGCTGGCGGATTCTTTACCAACTGAGCTCACATTGTATATCTAAAATGTCAATTCGGGACACTTATTTGTTTTTTAATTGTGGGGCTTTCTTTTAGGAAGTCTTTTGAATTGTATGAGTCTGTTAAAGATTTTGAATACTAATGCTGTATTGGATACATGGTTTGAATATATTGTCTCCCCTTACACAATCTGTCTTTGATTTTGCTGATGGTTTTATTTGATGAGGAGATTTTTAGTTTAATGTAGCCCAGCTTGTTTATTTTTGCTTTTGTTGCCTTTGCTTTTAGTGTCAAATTAAAAAAAAAAAAAAGACACTGCCAATATTAACGTTGAGAAGTTTCCTTTTTATATTTTCTTCTAGGATGTTTATGGTTTCAGAGCTTATGTTCCAGTCTTTAATGAATTTTGAGTTGATAGGCTTGTCATATATGGCTTTCATTTTGTTAAAGTACATTCTTCTACACTTACTTTGTTGAGAATTTTAATCATGACTAGCTATTGAATTTTGCAAATTCTTTTCCTGTATCTATTAAGATGATCATATAATTTTGTCCTCCATTTTGTTCATGTAGTATATCTCATTTTGATTTCTGATATTAATTCAGTCTTGCATAACTGGAATAAGCACCGGTTGATCATGATGTATGAACCTTTTAATTTGCCATTGATCACTGTGTTGTAAGGTGCATAGTTTGCCAGTATTTTTGAGGGTATTTATACAGAGGAGCCTGGTGGGCTGCCGTCTATGGGGTCACACAGAGTCGGACATGACTGAAGTGACTTAGCAGCAGCAGCAGCATATCAAATTTTATTTAGGCACACCAGCTCATAATTTCCTTTTCTTATAATTTCCTTTACTGGCTTTGTGATATCAGAGTACTGCTAACTTTTTAAAATGGGTTTGGAAGTAGTTCCTTACTTGATTTTTTGGAAGTGTTTGAGAAGGATATACATTAACTCTTCTTTCTTTCTTTTTTTTTTTTACATTAACTCTTCTTTAAATGTTTGGTAGAATTCACCAGTGAGGTCATGGAGTTCTAGGTTGCAATGCTTTTGAATACTGATTCAGTATCTTCGAGTTCTAGGCTGCAATGCTTTTGAATACTGATTCAGTGTCTTTACGAAAGTCTGTTTCTTTACTTCAGTCTCCACCGCAGCGGGTCTCCTCTTGACCAGCCTGCACGCTTCCTCCACCTCACATGTTACAAACACATATTTTATCCCTTTGGGTCTCCTTTCACTTCCCAACTCCATGGGGAATCCATGTCACAGGGTCTTATAGCTGCCTTCCAAAAGTTTAAAAGTTCAACAGTTAGCAACATTGGCCTCTGTGAGAGAGGAAATGGGAAAGAGACGGGAAGAAGTTACTTTTTTCTCTTGAATTGTTCCAAGGGAGAGATTCTCCATGGTATTTGCCCAGAGACGTGTAGAACTGCACCTGCGGAGCTGTCTATGAATTCCCCTTTAGGGCTCATTGTAAAAAAGTGGCCGGTGCTCCAACTTGGCACCTTGCATTTTCCTCACACTCTCTGACTTTGCTTCCCTTCTTCTTCATCCTCTCTGTCCATGATTTCACCTCCAGATTTAAGCTCTTGCCCTTATTTCTTGTCTCTATTTCTAGGGAGCCAGGAGCATACTGATTAATAGAGGAGTTGGGTCAACTTGACTCTGCTAATTCCTAAGGGCATAGTTTTTGAAAAATCACTTCGTCTTTATATATGTTTATTATTCTATAAAATATAATATTAATGAACATTTTCTGGATCATATCAACTCAGTTAGGGAGCCCTAGATTGGAAACAACTAATGCAGACTGACTGGTCATCCCCCAAGTCCTCCTTGCTTCCACTTCACATCCTTCCTCCCCATCCTGTGTATTCACAATCATAACAGATGATGACAGGTCCAATGGGAAAACCAATGCTTGAGGGATATTGAGGAGAGGAAAATCGGGCCCAGATTGCAATACTAGTGATCTGAGACAGTCAGCTATAAGAAAGGGAAAATAGATGCTACAGAGAAAGAAAATAAAGCAGACATGCAGGAAAAAAAATGTAGCTACAAGAGATCATGTGATGAAAATTATATCTGACGTAATTATTTATGGCTTCTACCTTGTACTTTATGGTCCCAGTAAAAATCAACTATTTTTGCTCTACTTTTCTATTTATTAACCCTGTTTTTCTTTTTCCCAGAAGCAAATTTTCAATAACTTTCTATTATTTGCAACCAGGGTTTTGATTAGCATAATTTCTTAATATTTTCCTAATCATTTTTATCATATGCCTGTTTAAATCATCTTGCATTTACACTCTTGAGACATGGTTTTGTGACAGATTTTAAGCACAAAAACATAAATATTCAGATATATAGTAATGCATTATTATTAAGGTCTGTGAGTGAAGTCAAGGGCTATGTGCATTTAAGTAGGATTGCTTTATCATCTCTAAGCATAATGCCTGGCACATATTTGTGCTCAAGAAAATATCCATCTAATTAAATTGAATGGCATTTACAGTGTGAACATTTGAAGAACTCAGAGTTAATTTACTATTGAATTTGTTAAAAATGAAGATATCGTGCAAACACATGAGTACCAGAGACATAGAGGAAATATTTTTATGGGAACCTAAAATATCTACATTTTAGATGATTTTTCCTGAAGCTTGCACATTGACTTTAAAATGTGAACCAATGTCAGAAAAATGCTATGATAATCTAACATTAACACTAAACAAACACATGTTTCTCTCTTACAGTCTTCAAATGATCAATAATTTGAAAGGTTAACATGTATTTCTTTGCATAGTAACAAAAGCCAAAAGCACTGGCGAAGCTTCAGAATCAATACACACACTGAAGAACTGCTGAAGCTCATAGCTTTAACAAATAAAATTAAAAATGACATAAAAAACAGTTGTTGCTATCAGGTTAAACAAGGTAATGTGGAAAACAAAATGTATTCTGACTTAAGTGGCTTTAAAATAGATCATACTCTTCCTATGAGAACACAGATTACTACAAATTTTGGTTTTCTTTCTATCTTTGTCAGTCCATAATACCATAATATAAAGCTCATTAATCATATGATTGAATTTTTTACATCAATATCTAACTCGCAGAGTACTATAAGGCAAAATATTGACATTAGTAACTCTATGTGTTTTATTTTATTTTTGGTTCTTTTTTATAAGTATGTTCAAAATATCACTTTGTAATTACTTCATATTTTATAACCTTCCTGTCTAATAGTAAGGTATTAAGTTTTTTCTTCACGAACTTTTACTAATGAATGCAAATCATTGCATACAACAACCTGCTTCCTTTTTTATCTTTTTGACATTTATCTCTATATAACTCTGTGTTTATGGGGAATGTGTGTGTGTGTACTAAAGAAACTATTTCAGCTATGAACTTTTACCATTGCACATAGAACTTTTAGTCAGCAAATTCTATCCTATGATTCCATGTTCTGCTAAATTATTAATATTCTCAGACTATTTCTCTAAACATCATCAACTTTTAAAGTAAATGGAGAAGCAATATCAATTACAGAAAATCTGTTTTAAATTATGAGATATTCGTAATTTTAAATTATACTATTAATGAGTTACAAATACAATAATTACTATGTGAATAAACATTCTGCAAAGAAAATAAAAAGCTAAAAAGAAAAAATGAAGAAGCTTTTTGCATATTGATACTAAACATAATGAAAAATGAGTTACTAAGCTAGTGCATGAATGAATTAGAAATACAGTCGCTCAGACCTGCCTAAATGAATAGATGGATGAACAAAAGAAACGCTCAGTTAAAGTCACATAATTTGAGGTTAGAGTTTCATTTCTTTCTCCAAAGTGAGATATTTGGCTTCAGAAAAGACAGGTACATATATGTAACTGATTATATTGATAGGATCAATAAAATGTTTTACATTTATATAGTAAATGCTAGTTATGAATGGAATTCATCATACAAAAATAAGAAAGGGCAATTTTCATCAAAGACTCGCTGGTCTTACCAAAGAGGACTGAAACTGAAATTGAAGGAACTCACATAAAACAGATTTCAAATGAAAAAAAAAAAAATCCATGTAAAAATGCACAAATTAATATTATAGAAACCATTTCCTCTACTATAGAAATTAGTTTAATAAGTAAACTTTGTATTAATTTTAAAAAAAAGAAAGATTATAAAAGCCATTTAATGACTCAGCACCAACCATGAAAATGGAAAATAAAGTTAGTTTTTATTATGTGGAAAAGAGATCTTGTTCAAAATCACTAACAAGCTTTTAGGTAAAGTGCAGTTTCATTTTACATTAAGAAGATATAATAAGCCTGTCTGGAATTCTATTATCCTATGGATGAAATCTCTGTATGAGATACAGTGCTGAAGGAAGATGAGAGGGAAAGGAGCAATACAGTTGTATGATAATATTACACAGTGGCTAAAACTAAAAGAGAGGATCCATATAACACAGCCTAGATACAGATAAAAAACTGAAATATGGAAACTGCAAAAATACAGCTTCTTCTGGAATTTGTATCCTGCTATAGCATTATATCTAATAAGTTGCTCATCTCAGAAATAAATGAATCCATTTATATCAATTTAGAGTAATTGGAAATGACTGGAAAACAATCACTAGGCTTTTTGAGATAGCTAGAGTTTAAGAGTTCAGTAATATTGAATACACAGTGGAAAAGTGAAGTGAAAGCGTTAGTCCCTCAGTCGTGTCTGACTCTGTGACCCCATGGACTGTCGCCTGCCTGGGGCTCCTCTGTCCACAGGATTCTCAGACAAGAACACCACAGTGGGTGGCCATTCCTTTCTCCGGGGGGTCTGGAGAGCCTGGGTCTCCTTCACTGCAGGCAGATTCTTTACTGTCTCAGTCACCAGGGACCTAAAGAAATAGACCTAAGGAAATAGGAAACAAATTGCTGAAGCAAAAGGCTATGGTATATTGATTCCTTTCTTCAATATATGGTAAACCCCAAGGATATGTGTGACTACTAAGAGTTTCACAGAGCCCTAGGACATTCTGGGAAGCCTAACTTAATCAGCTATTGATACTTAGCATTAACACTCATCAGCCAGGCCATGGTTATTCAAAACATTTATAGTAAATGTTATAATAAAAATTTTGGATTCATGGTAGGCCAGAAATTTTATATTAACTTCTCATATATATTTAAGTAATATTAGCTAAGCCTTAAGTTTTTATAGAAAATTTAATCCAGAAAAGTAATATATAAGAATAAATACTAAATACATTATTTAGAAAGGTGGGCTCCAAGAAGAAACAAGGATCATTTGAGTTTTAGAATAAAGGGATTGAATGCTATCCTTTTTTTCTCTTTTATGAGTAAGAATTATGATTCCTAATTCATAGGTGTTTATCAAGATTAACTGAAATAATGTATAGGGAACATTTATCATATATGCTTGTCGTATAAGAAGTAATCAATAATTAAATGGGCATGAATATGGTAATATATATATAATAACAAAATGTAAAGCATTATATTCATTCCAAATTAGGGCAATTTTAAATAGAAAGGTATTCACAGCATTCTTTTTTAAATAAGTAGTTTAGTGATGTGATAAAAATACCATCAGCCAGGCTTAATTGGAAGAAACAATAACGGAGCACAAAACGTTGCTCACTCTATGATCAAGCTATGTGAGATAAATACGCATACCTAGAGAAATCACTCTAAGGGAACATGTCAAAATGTTACCCGTGATTTTCTCTTCATGGTCAGGGTATGAGTTTATTTTAGGGGTTTCATTTTCCAAAATTACTTTTATATGGAAAACAAAGCAATAAAATACAAGCAAAGTATGAAAGTGTAGGCAGGATGCTGTGGAAATAGCAAACACAGTCAGAATTTAAAGCTGAATCTGCCTGTGGCCTATAATAAAACTTTGCCCCCCAAATTAACATTTTTCAATGAGTTTAAGCTTCTGGATCATACTTCCATAGTCATAAAACAAAGATAAGTGTCTAAATTACAGCATATTTCTAAGGATTGTTATGAAAAATAACATGAATAACACAACCGACTATTTTAGTGCCTATTCTGAGACTGTAGAATGAAAACTTCTCACCCAAAATTAATTCTTTTCCTTCTTGGGTCACACAGCTAGATTGCATTTCCCAACTTCTACTGAAATTAAGCTCGGACATGAGGACAGTTTTTGCTGCATAACAAACAACTCTAAAACTCTGTTGGTTGCATTTTTCAATTCACTAGTGTTTGCATTTGGGCTGAGTTTAGTTTGGCAATTCTGGTCTCAACTGAGCTTCATTACGTTCGTCCTTCAGTATCCTTGAAGGGATTGATCCCTGGGCGTCCCACCATACCAACATCTGCTCATGCTGAAAAATCCACCAGTGCTCAAGTCATTTATACAAAGTCCCTCCGTATATGCAGATAGTATCTGCAGATTCAACATGGTTGGATAAATATACAGATGCCAAAGTACCCACTGTAAATGCCCTCAATCAGCAGATGGCTGTGTAGGGAGCAGATATTTTCTTAAAAGCCTTGGCTCAGAAGAGACACACATCAGTTATGCTCAGACTGTGATCCCTGGAGCGCTCCAGCAGAACTTCCTGAGATGTTAGAAGAGCTCTATCATGCCTTCTGTCCAGTTAAGTGACCCCTGGCCACACAGAGCCACGGAACACTGAAGCTGAGGCTTGTACCAGTAAATATTACGTTCAGAGTTTACATCTGAAGTTTATATTCTTTCAGTTCAAGATGGCAGAGTAGAAGGGTGTGTGCTCATCTCCTCCTGTGAGAGCGCCACCATCGCAGCTAGCTGTTGATCGGCAGGAAGACACTGGAACCCACCAAAAACAGATCCCGCCTGTCTAAAGAAAAGCAGCCACAGCAAGACGGTAGGAGGGGCACGATCCCGGTAAAAGCAAATCCTACACCCACCAGGTGGGAGACCGAGAACAATGATACCGAAGAAATTCTCCCACTGGTGTGAAGGTTCTAAACCTAACGTCGGGCTTCCCAGCCTGCGGATCCAACAAAGGAATGGAGACTCCCCAGGGAATCGGACCTTGAAGGCCAGCGGGGTTTGATATAGGACTTCCACGGGAATGGAGGGAACAGCCTTCAGTTCTCGGAGGGCACACAGAATCTTGTGCACACCATGGCACGGAGGAAAGGAGGAAAGGAGCAGAGACTGCGGAGGAGACTGAAGCGAAACTGCCTGCCGGTGGTGGAGGGTCTCCTGCGGGGGCGCGGGTCAGGGCGGGCTCAGCGCGGGGCGGACACCGGCGGCAGCAACCCTGGAACGCCTCCTTGGAGGGTGTAATCAGCCCCACCGCGGAGCCTGTGGACCACAGGGCGGGGTTGCCTCAGGCCAGACAACCAACAGGCAGGGAGCACAGCCTCGCCCACCAGTAGACAATCCGGTTAAAGCTTTACTGTGCAAGGTCCTGCCCACGAGAGCAAGATCCAGTTTTTCACACTGCCAGTCCCTCCCATCAGGAAGCTTACAGAATAAGCCTCTCGCCTCATCCATCAGAGGGCGGAGAGAAGAAGCAAGAAGAACCACAATCCTACAGCTAAAACAAAAACCACATTACAGAAAGTTAACCAGGATAAAGAAGCAGAAAGCCATATCCCAGATGAAAGGACAAGATAAAACCGCAGAAAAACAACTAAATGAAGTGGAGCTCAGCAGCCTTCCAGAAAAAGAATTCAGAATAATGATAATGAAGATGATCCGGGATCTCAGGAAAACAATGGAGAAAATGCAAGAAATGTTTACCACATACCTGGAAGAACTAAGAGCAAACAAACATGAATAATACACTGGAAGGAATCAGCAGCAGAATAAATGAGGCAGGAGAACAGATAAACGACCTGGAGGAGAGAACGGTGGAAACCACTGCTGCAGAACAGGATGTAGAAAAAAGAAAGAAAAAAGATGAAGACTAAGAGACCTCTGGGACAACATTAAATGCACCAACATCCACAGTATAGGGGTCTCAGAAGGAGAAGAGAGAGGAAGGACCTGAGAAAATACTTGAAGAGATAATAGCTGAAACTTTCCTAACATGGGAAAGGAAATAATCGAGTCCAGGAAGCAGAGTCCCAGGCAGAATAAACCCCAGGAGAAACACACCAAGACACTTAGTAATCAAACTGACAAAAATTAAAGACAGAGATAAAACATTAAAAACCACAGGTGAACTCCCATCAGATTATCAGCTGCTTTCCCAACAGAAACTCTGCAAGCCAGAAAAGGAATGGCACAATGTATTTAAAGAGATGAAAAGGAAGAACCTACAACCAAAGTCTATACCCAGGGAGACTCATTCAGATTTGATGGAGAAATCAAAAGCTTACCAGACAAGCAAAAGTTAAGAGAATTCAGCACCGCCAAACCAGCTTTACAACAAATGCTAAAGGAACTTCTTTAGGCAGGAAACAAAAGACAAGGAAAAGAACCACAGAAAATAAACCCACACAATTAAGACAATGGTAATAGGATCATACATATTGATAAATACCTTCAATGTAAATAGATTAAATGCATCAACCAAAAGACAAAGACTGTTGGGCAGCTGAAAACGTACATATGTGCAATTTCACATACCACATCACTCTGCTTGACACCCCCAAACTGTACTATTTTATATTGTTAGGTTAATCCTGTTCCCATTATGGCTTGCAGTTGTAATTATCTTTTATTTTTTGTCTGTCTATTGATTGTGAAAACTGACAAACATCATTTACTATGGTGATTGTGTAACTATTACTCACTTAATATCAATGTATCCTGATTGGTCAACAGAAAAATAATAGAATCCTATATCACCAAGATTACCATTTAATAGAAAAACCTGTAATCATTTTTTTAAAAGCCAAATGCATATCAGAATTATCTTGGAATTTTTTGAAAAAATGCAAATATCCAGATATTATTTCTCTTTCTCCATAGCTCCAGATATGTTTCTAATGAGCAGCCATGTTAAAGCAACTGGACTATATGATTATCTTTTACTTTTATCTAATTTGTTTCACTTTTTGTATTTCAGATTCAGTGCTCCCATTTCATTTAGTTTCTGCTTTCCGATTTCTCCATTTCTTCCTCTTCTTTTTTTTTTTGATGTTCTTTCTCAAGACTTTATCAAGCATGGTAGAAAAACTCCCATATACATTTATATAAATAGTATGTATAATATATGCATCTTAAAAACTTAAGAATTTTTGCCTAACTAAAAACTTTATGACATTTTTTATTCCACTTGTTTGATTTAGTATGAATAAAATTTTAAAAAAATAGATTTGCGGGGGAGGAGCCAAGATGGCGGAGGAGTAGGACGGGGAGACCACTTTCTCTCCTACAAATTCATCAGAAGAATAACTGAACGCAGAGCACACTTCACAAAACAGCTTCGGATCGCTAGCTGAGGTCATCAGGCGCCCAGAAAAGCAGACCATTGTCTTTGAAGGGAGGTAGGACAAAATATAAAAGATAAAAAGTGAGACAAAAGAGCTAAGGACGGAGATCCGTCCCGGGAGCTCTTAGGCAGCATTGCTTGGGGTAGGGTCTGGGCCCGAGTGCCCTGAGGACAATCGGAGGGAACTTCTGTGAGTTGCCAACTTGAACTGTGGGAGACCAAAAGAGAGAGAGTAAATTAACCGGCCCGAACACACTGCCGGCCGTTCGCAGAACAAAGAGACCGAGAGGGTCCAGAGAGGAGCTCGCAGGCTGCGGACCGGCCCAGCCCCGCCGGAGGCAGGAGGCAGGGGGGAGGGGAAGGTCGCGGCGAGACACAGGGCGCAGGCACCCGACCGGCGCGGGCGGGGACTGGGGCTGGGTACCCGGAGGGCGGAAGGCGCGCGTGCCCGACTGGCGCCAGCGGAAACTGAGACTGGGTCCGCGGAAGGGAGGGGGCGCGCCACACCTGGGGATAGTGCGCCCATCAAGCCCCTCGCTGCCTGGGCCGCTCTGACGGGGAAGGCACAGAGAGCAGGCGCAGCTTTTCCTTCCGCGCTTTTGTGGAACACCTGAGGGCTGGAACCTCGCGCAGCGCGGGGCGCGCTCCATATAGACCAGCCAGGAGCCTGAGCAGCACAGACGGAGAAAGCAGCGTCAGGCCCTCCTGGCAGCGCCAGCCCATCCCCGCGGCGCAAGCCCGTCCCCATAGCGCCAGCCCCTCCCTGCCCCGCAGAGCGACGGAACTAGCTACCTGAGTAAGAGTCCACCTCCGCCCGCCTGTGTCAGGGCGGAAATGAGGCTCTGAAGAGACCGGCAAACAGAAGCCAAATAAACAAAGGGAACCGCTTCAGAAGGGACTGGTGCAACAGATTAAAATCCCTCTAGGAAACGCTGACTACACCGGAGGGGCCTGTAGATATCGAGAAGCGTAAGCTGGAACGAGGAGCTATCTGAAACTGAGCCGAACCCACACTGACCGCAACAGCTCCAGAGAAACTCCTAGATATAATTTTACTTTTTTCTCTTTTTTTTTTTAATTTTTTTAATTTTTTTATCTTTTTCTTCTTTTTTCTTTCTTCTCTTTTATTTTCCTTTAAAATCCCCTATTACTCCCCATTACTCCTTAACTTTCATTTCCACAGACTTTTACGATTTTTTAATTAGGGGGAAAAAAATTTTTTTTTTTCTTTTTCTTTCTTTTTTTTTCTTTTTTTTCTTTCCTTTTTCTCTTCTATTTTCTATTTTTCTTTTTCTCTTATTTCTTTTAAAGTCCTCTAGTACTCCTCTACTACTCCTTAATTTTCATTTTCAATACACTATAACCTTACAAAAAAAAAGAAAAGAAGCCCTATTTTTAAACCGAAGATTATTCTCTCCCAATCTTGACTCTCTGTTTTCTACTTCAGAACACTTGTATTTCCTCCTTTCCCCTTCTCTTCCCAATCCAATTCTGTGAATCTTTGTAGGTGTCTGGGCTACGGAGAACACTCTGGGAACAGACAGCTGCGTAGATCTGTCTCTCTCCTCTTGAGTCCCCCTTTTTCTCCTCCTGCTCATCTCTATCTCCCTCCTCCCTCTCCTCTTCTTCATGTAACTCTGTGAACCTCTCTGGTGTCCTAACGGGGAGAATCTTTAGCCATTAACTAGAAGTTTCTTATAGGGCTGTATAGTTGGAAGAAGGTCCTGAGACTACAGAAGAATTAAACTGAAATCCAGAGCAGGAGACTTAGCCCAAAATCTTGAGAA